>NW_026291689.1:0-31510 GCF_023091745.1 Budorcas taxicolor
GTGTGTCATTATGTATTGTCGTGCAGATATAAGCTAACTAGGAGGGTGAATACGTAGGCTTGAACTATAGCTACTGCGAATTCGAGGATTGTTAGTAGAGCTAAAATAGTAAATGTAATAAGTGCTGTTGTGGTATTGATATTTAATAATGCAAGGGTAGCTCCTCCGATTAAGTGAATTAATAAGTGCCCTGCTGTGATGTTGGCTGTTAATCGTACGGCAAGGGCTACTGGTTGGATGAAGAGGCTGATGGTTTCGATAATTACCAGTATTGGGATTAGTGGGGTAGGTGTTCCTTGTGGTAGGAAGTGGGCGAGTGATGCTTTGGTTTTGTTGCGGAAGCCTGTAACTACGGCCCCTGCTCATAGGGGAATAGCCATGCCTAAATTTATTGATAGTTGTGTGGTTGGTGTAAATGAATGGGGTAATAAGCCTAATAAATTTGTAGACCCAATAAATAGAATTAGGGACATTAATATCAATGTTCATGTTTGTCCTTTGGTGTTGTGAGTGCTTATTATTTGTTTTGACATGAGTTGAAGTGCTCATTGTTGGAGGGAGATAAGGCGGTTATTAATTAGTCGGTTTGATGTAGGAAATAGTAAGCTAGGGAATATAATGACGAGAGTAACAAGGGGGAGGCCTAGAATTACAGGGGTAATGAAAGAGGTAAATAGATTTTCGTTCATTTTGTTTCTCAAGGGGCGTCTTGTTTTGGCGTTTTTGTTGTTATTAATTTTGGGTTATAGTAGAAATCGTGTTTTGAGATTTTTAATTGGAGAACAATAAAGAGGACTAAAAATATTGATAGAATTGTCGTGAGTCACGTTGATGTGTCTAGTTGTGGCATGTCATCAAGGAGAGTGTTGTGCTCTCGGTCTTTAACTTAAAAGGTTAATGCTGGCATAGCTTCTTGATGACTTATAACATTGATGCAGATCACTTTTCAAAATATTCTAATGGGACTAGTTCGAGAACGATTGGTATGAAACTATGATTTGATCCGCAGATTTCTGAGCATTGGCCGTAAAATAGGCCTGGACGAGTTGATATGAGGGTTGTTTGATTTAAACGGCCTGGAATTGCGTCTGTTTTTAGTCCTAGAGAGGGAACTGCTCATGAGTGTAAAACGTCTTCGGAGGAGATTAGTATTCGAATTGTTATTTCTATAGGTAATACAGCTCGGTTATCTACTTCTAGTAATCGTAGTTCTCCAGGTTTCAATTCTGATGTTGGAATTATATAGGAGTCGAAGCTTAAGTCTTCATAGTCTGTGTACTCATAACTTCAGTATCATTGATGTCCTATGGTCTTTACTGTGAGAGATGGGTTGTTGATTTCGTCTATTATGTATAGAATTCGTAGGGATGGGAGAGCAATTATAATCAGAATAATGGCTGGTAGAATGGTTCAGATTGTTTCTACTTCTTGTGCGTCTATGGTGCTGGTATGGGTTAGTTTTGTTGTTAGTATCAGTAAGATAATATAGAGTACTAGTGAGCTAATTAGGAAAACAATTATCAGAGTGTGATCGTGAAAGTGTAGCAGTTCTTCTATGATGGGTGATGTTGCGTCTTGAAAGCCTAGCTGTACGGGATATGCCATATGAGATGTACGGGACTTTCACCTGTAATTTAATCTTGACAAGGTTATGTAATGTTTTACTAACATCTCGTTTATTGAGAGAGACATAGTGGTTATGGTGTTGGCTTGAAACCGATAATAGGGGGTTCAATTCCTTCCTCTCTTATTTTAGGTTAATGTATGTAGGTTCTTCAAATGTGTGATATGGTGGAGGGCATCCGTTTAGTCATTCTAGATTTGTTGTGGTTAGGTCCACGGTTAAGACTTCCCGTTTGGATGCAAATGCTTCTCAGATGATAAAAGTCATTAATATTACTGCCGTTAGTGAGATGAATGAGCCTATAGATGAAATAGTGTTTCATATTGTATATGCGTCTGGGTAATCGGAGTATCGTCGTGGTATACCAGATAGCCCTAAGAAATGTTGTGGGAAGAAGGTCATGTTAACACCTACAAATATAATTGCGAAATGGATTTTGGCTCATGTGTCATTAAGGGTGTAGCCTGAGAATAAGGGAAATCAATGTACAAATCCTCCTATGATAGCGAATACAGCTCCTATTGATAGTACGTAGTGGAAATGTGCTACCACATAGTATGTGTCGTGGAGAACGATGTCAAGGGAGGAGTTGGCTAAAACAATTCCAGTTAGTCCTCCAACTGTAAAAAGGAAAATGAAGCCTAGGGCTCATATTATAGCGGGGGATCATTTGATATTTCCTCCGTGAAGTGTTGCTAGCCAACTAAAGACTTTTACTCCGGTTGGGATAGCAATAATTATAGTAGCGGATGTAAAGTAAGCTCGTGTATCGACGTCTATTCCGACTGTGAATATATGATGGGCTCATACAATAAATCCTAGAAATCCAATTGATATTATGGCTCATACTATTCCTATATATCCAAATGGCTCTTTTTTTCCTGAATAGTAGGTTACGATGTGGGAGATTATTCCAAAGCCAGGTAAAATTAGAATATATACTTCGGGGTGTCCAAAAAATCAGAATAAGTGTTGATATAAGATAGGGTCTCCTCCTCCTGCTGGGTCAAAGAAAGTTGTATTCAGGTTTCGGTCTGTTAGTAATATTGTGATGCCAGCTGCTAATACAGGAAGTGAGAGGAGGAGTAGTACGGCAGTGATCAGTACAGATCACACGAACAGGGGGGTCTGGTATTGTGATATTGCGGGAGGTTTTATGTTAATAATAGTTGTAATAAAATTAATGGCTCCTAAAATTGAGGAAACACCTGCTAGGTGTAGGGAGAAAATGGTCAGGTCTACTGAGGCTCCTGCGTGGGCTAGATTACCTGCTAGAGGGGGATATACGGTTCAACCCGTCCCTGCTCCGGCTTCGACTATAGAGGATGCTAGGAGTAATAGGAAAGAAGGGGGGAGGAGCCAAAAACTTATATTATTTATCCGAGGGAATGCTATATCAGGGGCTCCAATCATTAGAGGAACTAGCCAGTTGCCAAACCCTCCAATTATAATAGGCATTACTATAAAGAAGATTATTACGAATGCGTGTGCAGTTACAATTACGTTGTAGATTTGGTCATCTCCAAGTAGAGTTCCGGGTTGGCCTAACTCAGCACGAATTAGTAAGCTCAGAGCGGTTCCTACTATGCCGGCTCAGGCACCAAATAGAAGATAAAGGGTACCGATATCTTTATGATTAGTTGAAAATAATCAGCGGTTTATGAACATGGGTAAAATGGCTGAGTAAAGCAATAGACTGTAAATCTAAGAATAGAGGTTTGATTCCTCTTTTTACCAGGTCCTGTAGTGAATTAACATATTGAATTGCAAATTCAAAGGAGCAGCTTCAAACTCTGCCGGGGCTTCTCCCGCCTTTTTTTTCTTGCGGCGGGAGAAGTAGATTGAAGCCAGTTATTTAGGGTATTTAGCTGTTAACTAAAGTTTCGTGGGGGTGGGACCCACCAATCTAGTGAGGATTTAGCTTAATTAAAGTAGTTGATTTGCATTCAATTGATGTAAGATATGATCTTGCAGTCCTTATCAGGAATTAAGTAAATTATACTTGCTTAGGGCTTTGAAGGCTCTTGGTCTATTTAACCTAAATTCCTATTCTAGGATTGAGAGAATTGGTGTAAGTGGTAGTAGTATAGTGGACAATACGGTTATTGTTGGTAGGAGGGTTATTCGTTTTATGGTTGAGAATTGTCATTTTATTTTTATGTTGTTTGTGGAAGGGAACATAGTAAGTGTGGTGGAATATGCCAGTCGTATGTAGAAATATAGGTTTAGTAGTGCTGTAATTGCTATGAAGGTAGGTAGGATAATGCTATTGTTTTTTGTCATTTCTTGAATAATTATTCATTTTGGCATAAATCCTGATAGTGGGGGGAGTCCTCCTATTGATAGGAGGGTAATGAGAATTAGAATAGTTATGATGGGTGTTTTGTTTCATGTGTGTGATAGTGATAGAGTGGTTGTGGTTGAGTTGGCTATAAATAGTGTAAATATGGTGGAAGTTATGATGATGTAAATGATTAGGTTTAGTAATGTTATGGTGGGATTGTATGGTAAAATTGCTGTTATTCAGCCTATGTGGGCAATTGATGAGTAAGCTATAATTTTTCGTAGTTGGGTTTGGTTTAATCCTCCTCAGCCTCCGATTATAATGGATAGAATTGATAGGGTTAAGATTATATTTAGGTTGATGGATTGGGATACTTGGTAAAGTACCGATATGGGTGCTAGTTTTTGTCATGTAAGTAAGATTAGGCCTGAAGATAGAGGGATGCCTTGTGTTACTTCTGGGACTCAGAAGTGGAATGGGGCTATTCCTAGTTTTATGGCGAGGGCTATTGTTATGAGTATGGAGGCTGTTGGGTTAAATAGTTTTATTACGGTTCATTGGCCTGAGAATATTAAGTTGATGATAATGGCTATTATTAGTAGTATTGAGGCTGTTGATTGAGTTAGGAAATATTTAGTTGATGCTTCTGTGGCTCGTGGGTTGTGTTTTTTTATTATAATAGGAATGATGGCGAGTATATTTATTTCAAATCCGATTCAGATGAGTAGTCAGTGGGAGCTAATTATAACGATAATGGTTCCAAGTATTATAGTTATTAAGATAATAATGAGAGTGATTGGGTTTATTAGTACGGGAAGGATACAAACCAACATTTTCGGGGTATGGGCCCGATAGCTTAATTAGCTGACCTTACTATTAGAATTTGGTGTAATTGGGAGCACGAAGAGTTTTGAGTTCTTAGGAGTAGGTTCAATTCCTATAGTTCTAGAAATAAGAGGATTTAAACCTCTATAATTTACTCTATCAAAGTAACTCTTTTGTCAGACATATTTCTTATGTTTGTGGGGGGATACTTGATAGGAGAATAGGTAGAGATACATGTCATATGCATAGGGCTAGCGTTAGGGGTAGAAAATTTTTTCATAATAAGTGCATCAGTTGATCATAGCGGAATCGGGGGTAGGATGCTCGGATTCATAGGAAGGTCATTGTGAGTAGTAGTGATTTGATGATAAAGTTAATTGCGTAGAGTTCTGGTATGTATGGGTTATGGGATGCTCCTAGGAAGAGGGTTGTTGTGAAGATATTTATTATAATAATGTTTGCATATTCTGCTATAAAGAATAGGGCGAATGGTCCTGCGGCGTATTCTACATTAAAGCCCGATACTAGTTCAGATTCTCCTTCAGTAAGATCAAATGGTGCTCGGTTTGTTTCTGCTAGTGTTGAAATGAATCATATTATTGCTAAGGGTCATGCTGGGAAGATTAGTCATACTTGTTCTTGTGTAATGATTAATGTAGAGAGAGTGAAGGATCCATTTATTAGTAAGATTGATAGTAAGATAATTGCTAGTGTAACTTCATATGAAATTGTTTGTGCTACTGCTCGTAGGGCTCCAATAAGAGCGTATTTTGAGTTGGAGGCTCAGCCTGATCAGAGGATCGAGTATACGGCTAAGCTTGATATAGCTAATATGAAAAGGATTCCTAAGTTTATATTGATGAGGGGATAGGGTATGGGTAGGGGGATTCATATAGTTAAGGCTAGGGTTAGGGCTAGGATGGGGGCTAGAATAAATATTGAGATTGAGGATGTGGCAGGTCGTAGGGGTTCTTTAATGAAAAGTTTGATTGCATCGGCGATGGGTTGGAGTAAGCCATATGGTCCTACAATATTTGGGCCTTTTCGGAGTTGTATGTAGCCTAGGATTTTTCGTTCAACTAGTGTAAGAAAAGCTACGGCTAGAAGAATGGGGATAATAAGTGTTAAGATGTTGAGTATAAACATTTTGTTAAGGAGAGGATTTGAATCTCTGAGTATAAAGGTTTAAGTTTTACGCAATTACCGGGCTCTGCCACCTTAACTGGGCCCTTTTCTAGGGCAGGTATTGTTTGTGAGGTCAATTGAGATAAAGTCATTGATTGATTTAAGGCGCTTTGTTGAAGTTGGCCTTATTTCTCTTGTCCTTTCGTACTGGGAGAAATACATAACAGATAGAAACCGACCTGGATTACTCCGGTCTGAACTCAGATCACGTAGGACTTTAATCGTTGAACAAACGAACCTTTGATAGCGGTTGCACCATCGGGGTGTCCTGATCCAACATCGAGGTCGTAAACCCTATTGTCGATATGGACTCTTGAATAGGATTGCGCTGTTATCCCTAGGGTAACTTGTTCCGTTGATCAAGTCTTTGGATCAATAAACGATAGTTTGATTTGACTTGTGGGTCTAGTCTTTAAAATCGTTCGGAGGATTTTTTGTTCTCCGAGGTCACCCCAACCAAAACTGCTAGTCCATAAAGAGTGTTGTTATCCCTTAATGGTTAAGTTTATTTTCTTTGGACTAGTTAGTTAAAGCTCCATAGGGTCTTCTCGTCTTGTTGGTTTATTCCCGCCTCTTCACGGGAAGGTCAATTTCACTGATTGGAAGTAAGAGACAGTAAAACCCTCGTGTGGCCGTTCATACAAGTCCTTATTTAGAGAACAAATGATTATGCTACCTTTGCACGGTCAGGATACCGCGGCCGTTTAACGTCTAGTCACTGGGCAGGCAGTGCCTCCAATACTGGGGATGCTGGAGGTGATGTTTTTGGTAAACAGGCGGGATTTGTGTTTGCCGAGTTCCTTTTACTTCTTTTAATCTTTCCTGGGTGCACTCCTGTGTTGGATTAACAGTATAATTAATAAATTATTTATTGTTGGGTTATTTTTATTTACTGTTAACAGTCAGAGTATTATCAGATACTGACTTAAACTTGTGCAAGGAGAAAATATTTCTTGTTACTCATATTAACATTATTGCTTCTATTTAGTAATAGAATAGTCCAGTACTAGGTCTAGGAGTTGGTTATATTGTTGTTGGGATTAGTATTGTTTTTATTGTTGAGCTTTAACGCTTTCTTAATAGATGGCTGCTTTTAGGCCTACTATGGTGTTGTAAGATCTTACTCTCTAGTGAAGGTTGTACCCATTTCTAAAAGGCTGTACCTTTTTAGACTAACTTTTAAAGATACAGTGAGATTTGTTTATATTTTTTGGTATCTTTAAAGCTGAACTAAGATTCATTTTCTGGACAACCAGCTATCACCAGGCTCGTTAGGCATGTCACCTCTACTTATAGATCTTCTCACTATTTTGCCACATAGATGAGTTGGTTCTAATAAACTGTCTATAGGTAGCTCGTCTGGTTTCGGGTTACTTAGCTGAAATTCGTTTTGTTAAGTTTTTTGCTCGTTAATTCATTATGCAAAAGGTACAAGGGTTAATCTTTGCTTTTTTGTACTTTGATTATTTTCTTTCATCGTTCCCTTACGGTACTTTCTCTATAGCGCCATGTTTAGAATTTCTATCTCCTATACTTTAATAGGGGTAAATGTTTTGTTTTAGTATGTTTTGGTTATTGGATTGAAGAGTGGGGGTTTGGGCTAGGCATAGTTCAAAACATTCACAGTACACGAAATCTTCTAGGTGTAAACTAGATGCTTTAATTAAGCTATGTCTTGGTTTGTCCAAGCACACTTTCCAGTATGCTTACCTTGTTACGACTTACCTCCTCTCGTGTAATTGGTGCATGTAAATAGGTTTGGGTGCATATATTTACTTGAGGAGGGTGACGGGCGGTGTGTGCGTGCTTCATGGCCTGGTTCAACTAAGCACTCTATTCTTAGTTTACTACTAAATCCTCCTTTGGCTGTTAGTTTCATAATGGCTTTCGTATTAAGTTTTCTTGGATAGAAAATGTAGCCCATTTCTTCCCATTCCATAGGTTACACCTTGACCTAACGTTTTTATGTGTTATGATTGAGCTTACTTTTGTTCCTTTTCAGGGTTTGCTGAAGATGGCGGTATACAGACTGTATTAGCAAGGATTGGTGAGGTTTATCGGGGTTTATCGATTATAGAACAGGCTCCTCTAGAAGGGTGTAAAGCACCGCCAAGTCCTTTGAGTTTTGGGCCGTTGCCGGTAGTACTCTGGCGAATAATCTTGTTTTTGCAATTATTTATGTTTAGGGCTAAGCATAGTGGGGTATCTAATCCCAGTTTGGGTCTTAGCTATAGTGTGTCAGTTGTCGTAGAGTTACTTTCGTCACTTATTTTTGTTATAATTATGGCTTTTTACAGCTTAATTAGGATTTAACTCTATTTGGTGTAGTACTTTAACACGTTTTACGCCGTGTTCCTGTTAGCTTGGGTTAGTCGTATGACCGCGGTGGCTGGCACGAGATTTACCAACCCTAGTTAATATGGCTTAGTCGAACTTTCGTTCATGGCTTAAATTTTGTCACTGCTGTTTCCCGTGGGGGTGTGGTTAAGCAAGGCGTTATGAGCTACAGGGTGTGTGCTTGATACCTGCTCCTCTTAGTCCTGCTGATTCGGAGGGCGCTACTCACCGGGGTGCGGATGCTTGCATGTGTAAGTCTATTGAAAGTTAACAGGAAGGCCAGGACCAAACCTATGTGTTTATGGAGTTGGTATACTCATCTAGGCATTTTCAGTGCCTTGCTTTAAATTTAAGCTACATTAACCATGTAGTATGTAAGCAGACCCAGGCACCTATATGTCTATCTTGTTTGGAGTGTGAATTTGAGTATTGGGGGTGAGATAAATTTATATTGATACTTAGGGGGAAGTATGTTAAAAATGGTGGTTAATATTTAAGAGGGGGGGGGGGGAAATATAATAGGTATGTCCTGTAACCATTGACTGAAATGCCCATGCCTACCATTATGGGGATGCTCAAGATGCAGTTAAGTCCAGCTACAATTTATGCTCCGGGTCGGGGCCTTTGACGGCCATAGCTGAGTCCAAGCATCCCCGAAAATTAAAAAATACCAAATGTATGACAGCACAGTTATGTGTGAGCATGGGCTGATTAGTAATTAGTCCATCGAGATGTCTTATTTAAGAGGAAAGAATGGGCGGTTTTAGATGAGATGGCCCTGAAGAAAGAACCAGATGTCTGATAAAGTTCATTAAATAGCTACCCCCACGATTAATGGGCCCGGAGCGAGAAGAGAAATCCCTGCCAAGCGGGTTGCTGGTTTCACGCGGCATGGTCGGTAAGCTCGTGATCTAGTGGACGGGATACGCATGGTGACGAGGATAGATTTGACTTTATGCGCTATGTACGATCTAAGCAGGAAATGTCCTATGTACTATAGATAATTTTTATTGTACTTGCTTATATGCAAGGGGAAAATCATTTAATGTACTATATACATATTATATCTTTATTACATTAATTATGATGTACATGCTTATATGCATGGGGTAGATCATGTAATGTAATATATACATAGTATGTCTTTATTACATTAATTATAATGTACATACTGCACACAAAGTAGGTCATGTAGTATACTGCATTTATGTATGTTTTTATTATATTACTTCAGTGTATATATTCATACATATAGGATGGATCATGTGGTGTGCTAGACGCATATCATGTTTACATTGTATGAGTGTTAGTGGGTATGTTTGGGCAAATGACATGGTGTGTCTGTGTGTAGTACTCGTACATGTGTCTATTGAGGTGAGTTATTAAGCATGTTGTTACACGTGCAAGCTTATAGAGTGGGAGATTTGTGTCGTATGTTTAAAAATTTTAGCGGATTTAATACTGGGGAGGTTCTTAGTGTTTTTGGGGGTATATCAATAGACGCAATTAATAGTGGTTCAGGGAATAGTTTAAGTAGAACTTCAGCTTTGGGTGTTGATGGTGAGGCTATCGCTTCTTCCTTGAGTCTTAGGGAGGTTAATTGTTCTCCTTTTCTGGTTTACAAGACCAGCGTATTAATTTTACTACAAAGACTTGTCTTCATTTCAGGAGATTGTTTTCGATGGTGCTGGCTAGTGGTATTATTGCCAGGATGATGAGGAAATATATGATGGATGCTAATTGTCCGATGGTGATGTAGGGGTGTTCAACCGGTTGTCCTCCGATTCATGTAAGTGTTAATAGGTCTGCTATTAAAAGTCAGAATATGCATTGGCTGATTGGTCGGAACATTATGCTTCGTTGTTTGGATGTGTGGAGGAAGGGTACGAGTGTTAAGATCAAGATGGAAAGGACTAAGGCTAGGACTCCTCCCAGTTTATTGGGGATTGATCGTAGGATTGCGTATGCAAATAGGAAATACCATTCTGGCTTAATGTGGGAGGGTGTACTGAGTGGGTTTGCTGGAGTATAATTATCCGGGTCTCCGAGTAGGTCGGGAGTGAATAGTACTAGTGATATGAGGATGAGGATTAATAGTATGATGCCTAGGATGTCCTTGATGGTGTAATAAGGGTGAAATGGAATTTTGTCTGTGTCTGATGGAATTCCTGTGGGGTTGTTGGATCCTGTTTCGTGGAGGAAAATTAAGTGGATTATGGTGAGAGCTACAATGATAAATGGGAGGATGAAGTGGAAAGCGAAGAATCGGGTGAGGGTGGCTTTGTCTACTGAAAATCCCCCTCAGATTCATTCAACTAGGTTGGTGCCAATGTATGGGATTGCCGAGAGGAGGTTGGTAATGACTGTTGCTCCTCAGAATGATATCTGTCCTCATGGTAGGACATAGCCTATGAATGCTGTGGCTATTGTTGTAAATAGGAGAATTACTCCGATGTTTCATGTTTCTAAGAAGGTATATGATCCGTAATATAGGCCTCGTCCTACATGCATAAATAGGCAGATAAAAAATATTGATGCTCCGTTTGCGTGCATATATCGGATGATTCAGCCATAGTTTACGTCTCGACAAATGTGGGTTACAGAGGAGAATGCTATTGTTGTATCGGATGTGTAGTGTATTGCTAGGAATAGGCCTGTTAAGATTTGTAGAGCTAAGCAAGTGCCTAGGAGGGATCCAAAGTTTCATCATGATGAGATGTTTGATGGAGTTGGGAGGTCAATGAGTGCGTTGTTTACGATTTTTATTAGTGGGTGAGTTTTTCGGATGTTGATCATTAGTGTTCTTGTAGTTGAATAACAACGATGGTTTTTCATATCATTAGTCATGGTTAGATTCCATGCAGGAATAATGATTATGTACATTGTATTTATTTTAAGTGTAATTTTTGTGATGGGCTTTGTAGGGTTTTCTTCAAAACCTTCGCCTATTTATGGGGGGTTGGGATTGATTGTGAGTGGTGGGGTTGGGTGTGGTATTGTGTTAAATTATGGTGGTTCTTTTTTAGGTTTAATGGTTTTTTTAGTTTATTTAGGGGGTATAATGGTGGTTTTTGGTTATACGACAGCTATGGCTACTGAGCAGTATCCTGAGGTTTGGGTTTCTAATAAGGTTGTTTTAGGAACGTTTATTACTGGTTTGTTGATGGAGTTTTTTATAATTTACTATGTGTTGAAGGATAAGGAGGTGGAGATTGTGTTTAAGTTTAATGGTATGGGGGATTGGGTAATTTATGATACAGGGGATTCTGGGTTTTTTAGTGAGGAGGCCATGGGGATTGCTGCTTTGTACAGCTATGGTACTTGATTAGTTATTGTTACTGGTTGATCTTTATTAATTGGTGTAGTGGTGATTATAGAGATTACTCGTGGAAATTAAGTAGAATTGTGCTAGTGAAAATCGTAATTAGGAAGGAAAGGAAATATAATTTAATTAAGCCTTTTTGGTTTGTGATTATGATAGATGTTTTTATTTGGGTTAGTGAGATGGTTTTTGGTATAATGGTTTCTAGTCAGGTTAGGTCTAGAAGGGAGGATGCTGATTTTTGGCTTATTGTTAGATTTATATAGGGGGTTAAGCGGTGTATGACTGTGGGATAATATCCTAGTAGGTTAGAAAATTTGAATATGTTTGATGGGTAATTGAACTTTAAGTAGTGGGTTATGTTGTTAATTTCTAGTGCTAGAATAAAGCCTAGGATTGTAATTGTTAGGGCGGTGATTTTTAGGTAGTAGGGTATAGTTGTTTGGGGAATGGTTGTTGGGGGGATGTTGTTAGAAATGATGAATCCTGCGAAAAGACTTCCGATTAGTAAGCGTTTAATTGAGTTAATTAGGAATGGGTTGTTTTCATTAATAGAAATAAGGGTTGGGAATCGGGGTTGTCCTAGGAGTGTGAAGAAAATAATACGGGTACTGTAGATAGCTGTGAAGGAGATGGCGATTAGTGTTATTAAGAGGGCTCAGGCGTTGGTATATGACGTGTTGGCGGATTCAATAATTAGATCTTTGGAGTAGAATCCGGTGAGGAAAGGTATTCCTGTTAGTGCAAGGCTGCCAATAATAAGGGCTGTTGCGGTGAATGGTATGGCTTTAAATAGGCCTCCTATTTTTCGAATATCTTGTTCGTTATTTAGATTGTGGATGATGGAGCCGGAGCATAGAAATAATATGGCTTTGAAGAAAGCGTGGGTGCAGATGTGAAGAAGTGCTAGGTGAGGCTGGTTAATTCCAATTGTTACTATCATAAGGCCGAGTTGGCTGGATGTAGAGAAGGCGATGATTTTTTTAATGTCATTTTGGGTGAGGGCACATATTGCTGTAAATAGTGTGGTAATGGCTCCTAGGCATAGTATAGTAGATTGGATGAGTTTATTGTTTTCTGTTAATGGATAAAAGCGGATTAGTAAGAAAATACCTGCTACTACTATTGTACTTGAGTGGAGTAATGCTGAGACAGGTGTCGGACCCTCTATTGCGGAGGGTAATCATGGGTGCAGGCTAAATTGTGCGGATTTTCCGGTTGCGGCTAGAATTAGTCCTATTAGAGGTAGATTTGAGTTCTCTGGTTTTAGTAAGAAGATTTGTTGAAGGTCTCAAGTGTTGAGGTTAATTAGGAATCATGCTATTGCTAGGATAAATCCGATGTCGCCAATGCGGTTATATAGGATTGCTTGTAGAGCTGCTGTGTTTGCGTCTGCTCGTCCGTATCACCATCCAATTAGTAGAAATGATATAATTCCGACTCCTTCTCAGCCAATGAATAGTTGAAAGATGTTATTTGCAGTGACGAGGATGAGTATTGTGATAAGAAATAAGAGTAAGTACTTAAAAAATTGGTTGATGTTGGGGTCGGAATGTATGTATCATATTGAGAATTCTATGATGGATCATGTGACGAATAGTGATACTGGGATAAATATTGTCGAGAAGTAATCTATTTTGAAGCTGAGAGATAGTTTGAGGGTTTGGATGGTTAGTCAGTGTCAGTTTGAAATAATTATTTCTTGTCCTGTATGAATAAATATTATAGTGGGAATTATACTAGTGATAAAGGCGTATGAAATGGTTGTTTTTACGTAAAGTGGGTAATTGGTGAATTTGTGGGTGCTAAGACTAGTTGTCATGATGGGTACGGTTAGTAGGATTAGGGTAGTTAGTGTGAGGGATGGGAACAGGTTTATTACTTTTATTTGGAGAGTTGCACCAATTTTTTGGTTCCTAAGACCAATGGATAACTGCTATCCTTTAAAAGTTTGAAAAAGCCATGTTGTCAGGCATGGGAGCATAGAATTAGCAGTTCTTGCATACTTTTTCGGTAAATAAGAAGGTGATAGGCTTCTATTGTTAGATTCACAATCTAATGTTTTTTTAAACTATATTTACAGTATAGGGGTCCTAGGATAATTTTTGGGTTTAGGGATAGAAGCAGTAGTGGTAGTATGTGTAGTGATATGAGTGCATTTTCTCGTGTGAAGGAAGGTGAAATGTTATTGATATGATGAGTGTATTTGCCCCGTTGTGTTGTGATTAGTATATAGAGGGTGTAGAGAGTAGTGATTACTATGTTAAGTCCTATTAGAATAATTGTGATATTAGATCATGAAAAAGTCGATATTACTACAAATAGTTCTCCGATTAGGTTGATTGTTGGGGGTAGAGCCAGGTTGGTTAGACTTGCTAGGAGTCATCAGGTGGCTATTAGTGGAAGAAGTGTTTGTAGGCCGCGGGCTAAGATTATTGTACGGCTGTGAATTCGTTCGTAGTTAGAATTTGCTAGGCAGAAAAGTATAGAGGATGTAAGGCCGTGGGCAATTATCAGGGCGGTGGCTCCTATGTAGCTTCAGGGTGTTTGGATTAGGATTGCAACGATGACAAGTGCCATGTGGCTAATAGAGGAGTACGCGATGAGTGATTTCAGGTCCGTTTGACGAAGGCAAATTGAGCTGGTTATGATTATGCCTCATAGTGATAGCATGATGAATGGGTATGCTATAAAGTCGGTGATTGGATCTAGGAGAAGCGTAATTCGTAACATGCCGTATCCTCCTAGTTTTAGTAGGATTGCTGCAAGAACTATGGAGCCTGCAATTGGGGCTTCTACGTGGGCTTTGGGTAGTCAGAGATGAAGTCCGTATAGTGGTATTTTTACTATAAAGGCTATTATGCATGCTAGTCACATGAAGGTGTTGGATCAGGAGCTGGGTATTGGTTGTACTCAGTATTGTAGAATTAGGAAGTTTAGGGATCCTATTGTGTTTTGAATATAGATTAGTGCAACTAGTAAGGGTAGGGATCCTGCTAGTGTATAAAACAAGAAGTAGAGACCGGCATTTAGGCGTTCTGTTTGGTTCCCTCATCGGGTAATAATAATGAGTGTGGGAACTAGTGTTGCTTCAAATATAATATAAAAGAGAATTAGTTCTGTAGCAGAGAATGTCATAATTAGAAATAGTTGTAATAGGATTAGTATTGAGATGAAGAATTTTTTTCGGGCTGGGTTTTCTTTTGATAGGTGATGCTGGCTAGCTATAAGTATTAAGGGGAGGAGTCATATGGTTAGAATAAGTAGTGGTGTAGATAAGGAGTCGGAGAAGAAAGTTAATGAGAAGTTGAGGCTGTTATCGCCAAATTGGTTTATAAGGAGTAGGCTTGTAAGGCTAATTAGTAAGCTGTGGAGTGTGGAGTTAATTCAGATTATGTTATTTTTTGATAGCCAGGTTAGGGGTATAAGTATTATTGTGGAAATAATGTATTTTAGCATTGTAGCAGATTAAGGTTTTGTACGTAGTCGGTGCCGTATGTGTTTGATACCATTACTAGCAAGGATAGGCCTAGTGCTGCTTCGCAGGCTGCGAAAACTAGTAGAATAATGGGTATTATACTGGCTAAAGTGAAGTGTGAGTTTAGGATTATTAGGGTAGCTATAACGAATAAGGACAATATTATTCCTTCCAGGCATAGGAGGGAGGATATTAGGTGAGATCGATACATTAGTAATCCCGTGAGAGATACTATGAATGCTATTATAATATTTATGTATACGAGGGACATTTGGTACTTATGAGTTTGATCATAATCTAATGAGTCGAAATCATTTATTTTGGTTTAAACTAAGTACCATATTCGGTCCATTCTAATCCTTTTTGGGTTCATTCATAGGCTAGGCTTGTGGCTAGTAGGAAAATTAGGAGAAGGGATATAGTAAGCATTGTGTTAAGGTTAGTTGTTTGTGAGGCCCATGGTAGTGGTAGAAGTAGTGCAATTTCTAGATCGAAGAGGAGGAATGTGATAGCTACTAGAAAGAATTTTATGGAGAAAGGAAGGCGAGCAGATCCTATGGGGTCGAATCCACATTCGTATGGGCTTGTTTTTTCTGAGTATACGTTTAGTTGGGGGAGTCAGAATGCGATGGTCACGAGCAATGTAGCTAGTGTAAAGTTAGTTAGGAGGGTAATTATAAGGTTTATTGTTCTTTTTCGGGTTAGGCCGAAGCTAACTGATTGGAAGTCAGTTGTACTAATTAATACTAAAAGAACATGAGCCTCATCAGTAGATGGAAACATAGAGGAAAAGTCATACTACGTCTACGAAGTGTCAATATCAGGCAGCGGCTTCGAAGCCGAAATGGTGATTGGAGGTAAAGTGAAATTTTAGTTGGCGGAGGAAGCAGACAATTAAGAAAGTAGATCCAATAATGACATGGAGGCCGTGGAATCCTGTAGCTACGAAGAAAGTTGAGCCGTAAACTCCGTCTGAGATTGTAAAGGGAGCTTCATAGTATTCTGATGCTTGTAGAAGTGTAAAGTATACGCCTAACGTAATGGTGATGAATAAGGCTTGTAGCATGTGGTTACGGTTCCCTTCTATGAGGCTGTGGTGGGCTCAGGTAATGGAGACTCCTGAGGCTAGAAGGACAGAGGTGTTGAGTAGTGGGACTTCTAAGGGGTTAAGTGGGTGAATGCCTGTTGGGGGTCAGCAGCTGCCTAATTCGGGTGTAGGAGCAAGGCTTGAGTGATAGAAGGCTCAGAAGAAGCCAGTGAAGAATAGGACTTCGGAGACGATGAAGAGGATTATTCCGTAGCGAAGGCTTTTTTGGACAGCAGGAGTATGGTGGCCTTGAAAGGTACTTTCTCGGATTACATCTCGTCATCATTGGTATATTGTAAGTATGTTTGTTGTTAGGCCTAGGGTCAGTAGAGCTGTTGAATTGAAGTGAAATCACATGATGAGGCCAGATGTTATTAGGAGGGCAGATAGTGCTCCTGTGAGGGGTCAGGGACTTGGGTTTACTATGTGATAGGCGTGGGTTTGGTGTGTCATTATGTATTGTCGTGCAGATATAAGCTAACTAGGAGGGTGAATACGTAGGCTTGAACTATAGCTACTGCGAATTCGAGGATTGTTAGTAGAGCTAAAATAGTAAATGTAATAAGTGCTGTTGTGGTATTGATATTTAATAATGCAAGGGTAGCTCCTCCGATTAAGTGAATTAATAAGTGCCCTGCTGTGATGTTGGCTGTTAATCGTACGGCAAGGGCTACTGGTTGGATGAAGAGGCTGATGGTTTCGATAATTACCAGTATTGGGATTAGTGGGGTAGGTGTTCCTTGTGGTAGGAAGTGGGCGAGTGATGCTTTGGTTTTGTTGCGGAAGCCTGTAACTACGGCCCCTGCTCATAGGGGAATAGCCATGCCTAAATTTATTGATAGTTGTGTGGTTGGTGTAAATGAATGGGGTAATAAGCCTAATAAATTTGTAGACCCAATAAATAGAATTAGGGACATTAATATCAATGTTCATGTTTGTCCTTTGGTGTTGTGAGTGCTTATTATTTGTTTTGACATGAGTTGAAGTGCTCATTGTTGGAGGGAGATAAGGCGGTTATTAATTAGTCGGTTTGATGTAGGAAATAGTAAGCTAGGGAATATAATGACGAGAGTAACAAGGGGGAGGCCTAGAATTACAGGGGTAATGAAAGAGGTAAATAGATTTTCGTTCATTTTGTTTCTCAAGGGGCGTCTTGTTTTGGCGTTTTTGTTGTTATTAATTTTGGGTTATAGTAGAAATCGTGTTTTGAGATTTTTAATTGGAGAACAATAAAGAGGACTAAAAATATTGATAGAATTGTCGTGAGTCACGTTGATGTGTCTAGTTGTGGCATGTCATCAAGGAGAGTGTTGTGCTCTCGGTCTTTAACTTAAAAGGTTAATGCTGGCATAGCTTCTTGATGACTTATAACATTGATGCAGATCACTTTTCAAAATATTCTAATGGGACTAGTTCGAGAACGATTGGTATGAAACTATGATTTGATCCGCAGATTTCTGAGCATTGGCCGTAAAATAGGCCTGGACGAGTTGATATGAGGGTTGTTTGATTTAAACGGCCTGGAATTGCGTCTGTTTTTAGTCCTAGAGAGGGAACTGCTCATGAGTGTAAAACGTCTTCGGAGGAGATTAGTATTCGAATTGTTATTTCTATAGGTAATACAGCTCGGTTATCTACTTCTAGTAATCGTAGTTCTCCAGGTTTCAATTCTGATGTTGGAATTATATAGGAGTCGAAGCTTAAGTCTTCATAGTCTGTGTACTCATAACTTCAGTATCATTGATGTCCTATGGTCTTTACTGTGAGAGATGGGTTGTTGATTTCGTCTATTATGTATAGAATTCGTAGGGATGGGAGAGCAATTATAATCAGAATAATGGCTGGTAGAATGGTTCAGATTGTTTCTACTTCTTGTGCGTCTATGGTGCTGGTATGGGTTAGTTTTGTTGTTAGTATCAGTAAGATAATATAGAGTACTAGTGAGCTAATTAGGAAAACAATTATCAGAGTGTGATCGTGAAAGTGTAGCAGTTCTTCTATGATGGGTGATGTTGCGTCTTGAAAGCCTAGCTGTACGGGATATGCCATATGAGATGTACGGGACTTTCACCTGTAATTTAATCTTGACAAGGTTATGTAATGTTTTACTAACATCTCGTTTATTGAGAGAGACATAGTGGTTATGGTGTTGGCTTGAAACCGATAATAGGGGGTTCAATTCCTTCCTCTCTTATTTTAGGTTAATGTATGTAGGTTCTTCAAATGTGTGATATGGTGGAGGGCATCCGTTTAGTCATTCTAGATTTGTTGTGGTTAGGTCCACGGTTAAGACTTCCCGTTTGGATGCAAATGCTTCTCAGATGATAAAAGTCATTAATATTACTGCCGTTAGTGAGATGAATGAGCCTATAGATGAAATAGTGTTTCATATTGTATATGCGTCTGGGTAATCGGAGTATCGTCGTGGTATACCAGATAGCCCTAAGAAATGTTGTGGGAAGAAGGTCATGTTAACACCTACAAATATAATTGCGAAATGGATTTTGGCTCATGTGTCATTAAGGGTGTAGCCTGAGAATAAGGGAAATCAATGTACAAATCCTCCTATGATAGCGAATACAGCTCCTATTGATAGTACGTAGTGGAAATGTGCTACCACATAGTATGTGTCGTGGAGAACGATGTCAAGGGAGGAGTTGGCTAAAACAATTCCAGTTAGTCCTCCAACTGTAAAAAGGAAAATGAAGCCTAGGGCTCATATTATAGCGGGGGATCATTTGATATTTCCTCCGTGAAGTGTTGCTAGCCAACTAAAGACTTTTACTCCGGTTGGGATAGCAATAATTATAGTAGCGGATGTAAAGTAAGCTCGTGTATCGACGTCTATTCCGACTGTGAATATATGATGGGCTCATACAATAAATCCTAGAAATCCAATTGATATTATGGCTCATACTATTCCTATATATCCAAATGGCTCTTTTTTTCCTGAATAGTAGGTTACGATGTGGGAGATTATTCCAAAGCCAGGTAAAATTAGAATATATACTTCGGGGTGTCCAAAAAATCAGAATAAGTGTTGATATAAGATAGGGTCTCCTCCTCCTGCTGGGTCAAAGAAAGTTGTATTCAGGTTTCGGTCTGTTAGTAATATTGTGATGCCAGCTGCTAATACAGGAAGTGAGAGGAGGAGTAGTACGGCAGTGATCAGTACAGATCACACGAACAGGGGGGTCTGGTATTGTGATATTGCGGGAGGTTTTATGTTAATAATAGTTGTAATAAAATTAATGGCTCCTAAAATTGAGGAAACACCTGCTAGGTGTAGGGAGAAAATGGTCAGGTCTACTGAGGCTCCTGCGTGGGCTAGATTACCTGCTAGAGGGGGATATACGGTTCAACCCGTCCCTGCTCCGGCTTCGACTATAGAGGATGCTAGGAGTAATAGGAAAGAAGGGGGGAGGAGCCAAAAACTTATATTATTTATCCGAGGGAATGCTATATCAGGGGCTCCAATCATTAGAGGAACTAGCCAGTTGCCAAACCCTCCAATTATAATAGGCATTACTATAAAGAAGATTATTACGAATGCGTGTGCAGTTACAATTACGTTGTAGATTTGGTCATCTCCAAGTAGAGTTCCGGGTTGGCCTAACTCAGCACGAATTAGTAAGCTCAGAGCGGTTCCTACTATGCCGGCTCAGGCACCAAATAGAAGATAAAGGGTACCGATATCTTTATGATTAGTTGAAAATAATCAGCGGTTTATGAACATGGGTAAAATGGCTGAGTAAAGCAATAGACTGTAAATCTAAGAATAGAGGTTTGATTCCTCTTTTTACCAGGTCCTGTAGTGAATTAACATATTGAATTGCAAATTCAAAGGAGCAGCTTCAAACTCTGCCGGGGCTTCTCCCGCCTTTTTTTTCTTGCGGCGGGAGAAGTAGATTGAAGCCAGTTATTTAGGGTATTTAGCTGTTAACTAAAGTTTCGTGGGGGTGGGACCCACCAATCTAGTGAGGATTTAGCTTAATTAAAGTAGTTGATTTGCATTCAATTGATGTAAGATATGATCTTGCAGTCCTTATCAGGAATTAAGTAAATTATACTTGCTTAGGGCTTTGAAGGCTCTTGGTCTATTTAACCTAAATTCCTATTCTAGGATTGAGAGAATTGGTGTAAGTGGTAGTAGTATAGTGGACAATACGGTTATTGTTGGTAGGAGGGTTATTCGTTTTATGGTTGAGAATTGTCATTTTATTTTTATGTTGTTTGTGGAAGGGAACATAGTAAGTGTGGTGGAATATGCCAGTCGTATGTAGAAATATAGGTTTAGTAGTGCTGTAATTGCTATGAAGGTAGGTAGGATAATGCTATTGTTTTTTGTCATTTCTTGAATAATTATTCATTTTGGCATAAATCCTGATAGTGGGGGGAGTCCTCCTATTGATAGGAGGGTAATGAGAATTAGAATAGTTATGATGGGTGTTTTGTTTCATGTGTGTGATAGTGATAGAGTGGTTGTGGTTGAGTTGGCTATAAATAGTGTAAATATGGTGGAAGTTATGATGATGTAAATGATTAGGTTTAGTAATGTTATGGTGGGATTGTATGGTAAAATTGCTGTTATTCAGCCTATGTGGGCAATTGATGAGTAAGCTATAATTTTTCGTAGTTGGGTTTGGTTTAATCCTCCTCAGCCTCCGATTATAATGGATAGAATTGATAGGGTTAAGATTATATTTAGGTTGATGGATTGGGATACTTGGTAAAGTACCGATATGGGTGCTAGTTTTTGTCATGTAAGTAAGATTAGGCCTGAAGATAGAGGGATGCCTTGTGTTACTTCTGGGACTCAGAAGTGGAATGGGGCTATTCCTAGTTTTATGGCGAGGGCTATTGTTATGAGTATGGAGGCTGTTGGGTTAAATAGTTTTATTACGGTTCATTGGCCTGAGAATATTAAGTTGATGATAATGGCTATTATTAGTAGTATTGAGGCTGTTGATTGAGTTAGGAAATATTTAGTTGATGCTTCTGTGGCTCGTGGGTTGTGTTTTTTTATTATAATAGGAATGATGGCGAGTATATTTATTTCAAATCCGATTCAGATGAGTAGTCAGTGGGAGCTAATTATAACGATAATGGTTCCAAGTATTATAGTTATTAAGATAATAATGAGAGTGATTGGGTTTATTAGTACGGGAAGGATACAAACCAACATTTTCGGGGTATGGGCCCGATAGCTTAATTAGCTGACCTTACTATTAGAATTTGGTGTAATTGGGAGCACGAAGAGTTTTGAGTTCTTAGGAGTAGGTTCAATTCCTATAGTTCTAGAAATAAGAGGATTTAAACCTCTATAATTTACTCTATCAAAGTAACTCTTTTGTCAGACATATTTCTTATGTTTGTGGGGGGATACTTGATAGGAGAATAGGTAGAGATACATGTCATATGCATAGGGCTAGCGTTAGGGGTAGAAAATTTTTTCATAATAAGTGCATCAGTTGATCATAGCGGAATCGGGGGTAGGATGCTCGGATTCATAGGAAGGTCATTGTGAGTAGTAGTGATTTGATGATAAAGTTAATTGCGTAGAGTTCTGGTATGTATGGGTTATGGGATGCTCCTAGGAAGAGGGTTGTTGTGAAGATATTTATTATAATAATGTTTGCATATTCTGCTATAAAGAATAGGGCGAATGGTCCTGCGGCGTATTCTACATTAAAGCCCGATACTAGTTCAGATTCTCCTTCAGTAAGATCAAATGGTGCTCGGTTTGTTTCTGCTAGTGTTGAAATGAATCATATTATTGCTAAGGGTCATGCTGGGAAGATTAGTCATACTTGTTCTTGTGTAATGATTAATGTAGAGAGAGTGAAGGATCCATTTATTAGTAAGATTGATAGTAAGATAATTGCTAGTGTAACTTCATATGAAATTGTTTGTGCTACTGCTCGTAGGGCTCCAATAAGAGCGTATTTTGAGTTGGAGGCTCAGCCTGATCAGAGGATCGAGTATACGGCTAAGCTTGATATAGCTAATATGAAAAGGATTCCTAAGTTTATATTGATGAGGGGATAGGGTATGGGTAGGGGGATTCATATAGTTAAGGCTAGGGTTAGGGCTAGGATGGGGGCTAGAATAAATATTGAGATTGAGGATGTGGCAGGTCGTAGGGGTTCTTTAATGAAAAGTTTGATTGCATCGGCGATGGGTTGGAGTAAGCCATATGGTCCTACAATATTTGGGCCTTTTCGGAGTTGTATGTAGCCTAGGATTTTTCGTTCAACTAGTGTAAGAAAAGCTACGGCTAGAAGAATGGGGATAATAAGTGTTAAGATGTTGAGTATAAACATTTTGTTAAGGAGAGGATTTGAATCTCTGAGTATAAAGGTTTAAGTTTTACGCAATTACCGGGCTCTGCCACCTTAACTGGGCCCTTTTCTAGGGCAGGTATTGTTTGTGAGGTCAATTGAGATAAAGTCATTGATTGATTTAAGGCGCTTTGTTGAAGTTGGCCTTATTTCTCTTGTCCTTTCGTACTGGGAGAAATACATAACAGATAGAAACCGACCTGGATTACTCCGGTCTGAACTCAGATCACGTAGGACTTTAATCGTTGAACAAACGAACCTTTGATAGCGGTTGCACCATCGGGGTGTCCTGATCCAACATCGAGGTCGTAAACCCTATTGTCGATATGGACTCTTGAATAGGATTGCGCTGTTATCCCTAGGGTAACTTGTTCCGTTGATCAAGTCTTTGGATCAATAAACGATAGTTTGATTTGACTTGTGGGTCTAGTCTTTAAAATCGTTCGGAGGATTTTTTGTTCTCCGAGGTCACCCCAACCAAAACTGCTAGTCCATAAAGAGTGTTGTTATCCCTTAATGGTTAAGTTTATTTTCTTTGGACTAGTTAGTTAAAGCTCCATAGGGTCTTCTCGTCTTGTTGGTTTATTCCCGCCTCTTCACGGGAAGGTCAATTTCACTGATTGGAAGTAAGAGACAGTAAAACCCTCGTGTGGCCGTTCATACAAGTCCTTATTTAGAGAACAAATGATTATGCTACCTTTGCACGGTCAGGATACCGCGGCCGTTTAACGTCTAGTCACTGGGCAGGCAGTGCCTCCAATACTGGGGATGCTGGAGGTGATGTTTTTGGTAAACAGGCGGGATTTGTGTTTGCCGAGTTCCTTTTACTTCTTTTAATCTTTCCTGGGTGCACTCCTGTGTTGGATTAACAGTATAATTAATAAATTATTTATTGTTGGGTTATTTTTATTTACTGTTAACAGTCAGAGTATTATCAGATACTGACTTAAACTTGTGCAAGGAGAAAATATTTCTTGTTACTCATATTAACATTATTGCTTCTATTTAGTAATAGAATAGTCCAGTACTAGGTCTAGGAGTTGGTTATATTGTTGTTGGGATTAGTATTGTTTTTATTGTTGAGCTTTAACGCTTTCTTAATAGATGGCTGCTTTTAGGCCTACTATGGTGTTGTAAGATCTTACTCTCTAGTGAAGGTTGTACCCATTTCTAAAAGGCTGTACCTTTTTAGACTAACTTTTAAAGATACAGTGAGATTTGTTTATATTTTTTGGTATCTTTAAAGCTGAACTAAGATTCATTTTCTGGACAACCAGCTATCACCAGGCTCGTTAGGCATGTCACCTCTACTTATAGATCTTCTCACTATTTTGCCACATAGATGAGTTGGTTCTAATAAACTGTCTATAGGTAGCTCGTCTGGTTTCGGGTTACTTAGCTGAAATTCGTTTTGTTAAGTTTTTTGCTCGTTAATTCATTATGCAAAAGGTACAAGGGTTAATCTTTGCTTTTTTGTACTTTGATTATTTTCTTTCATCGTTCCCTTACGGTACTTTCTCTATAGCGCCATGTTTAGAATTTCTATCTCCTATACTTTAATAGGGGTAAATGTTTTGTTTTAGTATGTTTTGGTTATTGGATTGAAGAGTGGGGGTTTGGGCTAGGCATAGTTCAAAACATTCACAGTACACGAAATCTTCTAGGTGTAAACTAGATGCTTTAATTAAGCTATGTCTTGGTTTGTCCAAGCACACTTTCCAGTATGCTTACCTTGTTACGACTTACCTCCTCTCGTGTAATTGGTGCATGTAAATAGGTTTGGGTGCATATATTTACTTGAGGAGGGTGACGGGCGGTGTGTGCGTGCTTCATGGCCTGGTTCAACTAAGCACTCTATTCTTAGTTTACTACTAAATCCTCCTTTGGCTGTTAGTTTCATAATGGCTTTCGTATTAAGTTTTCTTGGATAGAAAATGTAGCCCATTTCTTCCCATTCCATAGGTTACACCTTGACCTAACGTTTTTATGTGTTATGATTGAGCTTACTTTTGTTCCTTTTCAGGGTTTGCTGAAGATGGCGGTATACAGACTGTATTAGCAAGGATTGGTGAGGTTTATCGGGGTTTATCGATTATAGAACAGGCTCCTCTAGAAGGGTGTAAAGCACCGCCAAGTCCTTTGAGTTTTGGGCCGTTGCCGGTAGTACTCTGGCGAATAATCTTGTTTTTGCAATTATTTATGTTTAGGGCTAAGCATAGTGGGGTATCTAATCCCAGTTTGGGTCTTAGCTATAGTGTGTCAGTTGTCGTAGAGTTACTTTCGTCACTTATTTTTGTTATAATTATGGCTTTTTACAGCTTAATTAGGATTTAACTCTATTTGGTGTAGTACTTTAACACGTTTTACGCCGTGTTCCTGTTAGCTTGGGTTAGTCGTATGACCGCGGTGGCTGGCACGAGATTTACCAACCCTAGTTAATATGGCTTAGTCGAACTTTCGTTCATGGCTTAAATTTTGTCACTGCTGTTTCCCGTGGGGGTGTGGTTAAGCAAGGCGTTATGAGCTACAGGGTGTGTGCTTGATACCTGCTCCTCTTAGTCCTGCTGATTCGGAGGGCGCTACTCACCGGGGTGCGGATGCTTGCATGTGTAAGTCTATTGAAAGTTAACAGGAAGGCCAGGACCAAACCTATGTGTTTATGGAGTTGGTATACTCATCTAGGCATTTTCAGTGCCTTGCTTTAAATTTAAGCTACATTAACCATGTAGTATGTAAGCAGACCCAGGCACCTATATGTCTATCTTGTTTGGAGTGTGAATTTGAGTATTGGGGGTGAGATAAATTTATATTGATACTTAGGGGGAAGTATGTTAAAAATGGTGGTTAATATTTAAGAGGGGGGGGGGGAAATATAATAGGTATGTCCTGTAACCATTGACTGAAATGCCCATGCCTACCATTATGGGGATGCTCAAGATGCAGTTAAGTCCAGCTACAATTTATGCTCCGGGTCGGGGCCTTTGACGGCCATAGCTGAGTCCAAGCATCCCCGAAAATTAAAAAATACCAAATGTATGACAGCACAGTTATGTGTGAGCATGGGCTGATTAGTAATTAGTCCATCGAGATGTCTTATTTAAGAGGAAAGAATGGGCGGTTTTAGATGAGATGGCCCTGAAGAAAGAACCAGATGTCTGATAAAGTTCATTAAATAGCTACCCCCACGATTAATGGGCCCGGAGCGAGAAGAGAAATCCCTGCCAAGCGGGTTGTTGGTTTCACGCGGCATGGTCGGTAAGCTCGTGATCTAGTGGACGGGATACGCATGGTGACGAGGATAGATTTGACTTTATGCGCTATGTACGATCTAAGCAGGAAATGTCCTATGTACTATAGATAATTTTTATTGTACTTGCTTATATGCAAGGGGAAAATCATTTAATGTACTATATACATATTATATCTTTATTACATTAATTATGATGTACATGCTTATATGCATGGGGTAGATCATGTAATGTAATATATACATAGTATGTCTTTATTACATTAATTATAATGTACATACTGCACACAAAGTAGGTCATGTAGTATACTGCATTTATGTATGTTTTTATTATATTACTTCAGTGTATATATTCATACATATAGGATGGATCATGTGGTGTGCTAGACGCATATCATGTTTACATTGTATGAGTGTTAGTGGGTATGTTTGGGCAAATGACATGGTGTGTCTGTGTGTAGTACTCGTACATGTGTCTATTGAGGTGAGTTATTAAGCATGTTGTTACACGTGCAAGCTTATAGAGTGGGAGATTTGTGTCGTATGTTTAAAAATTTTAGCGGATTTAATACTGGGGAGGTTCTTAGTGTTTTTGGGGGTATATCAATAGACGCAATTAATAGTGGTTCAGGGAATAGTTTAAGTAGAACTTCAGCTTTGGGTGTTGATGGTGAGGCTATCGCTTCTTCCTTGAGTCTTAGGGAGGTTAATTGTTCTCCTTTTCTGGTTTACAAGACCAGCGTATTAATTTTACTACAAAGACTTGTCTTCATTTCAGGAGATTGTTTTCGATGGTGCTGGCTAGTGGTATTATTGCCAGGATGATGAGGAAATATATGATGGATGCTAATTGTCCGATGGTGATGTAGGGGTGTTCAACCGGTTGTCCTCCGATTCATGTAAGTGTTAATAGGTCTGCTATTAAAAGTCAGAATATGCATTGGCTGATTGGTCGGAACATTATGCTTCGTTGTTTGGATGTGTGGAGGAAGGGTACGAGTGTTAAGATCAAGATGGAAAGGACTAAGGCTAGGACTCCTCCCAGTTTATTGGGGATTGATCGTAGGATTGCGTATGCAAATAGGAAATACCATTCTGGCTTAATGTGGGAGGGTGTACTGAGTGGGTTTGCTGGAGTATAATTATCCGGGTCTCCGAGTAGGTCGGGAGTGAATAGTACTAGTGATATGAGGATGAGGATTAATAGTATGATGCCTAGGATGTCCTTGATGGTGTAATAAGGGTGAAATGGAATTTTGTCTGTGTCTGATGGAATTCCTGTGGGGTTGTTGGATCCTGTTTCGTGGAGGAAAATTAAGTGGATTATGGTGAGAGCTACAATGATAAATGGGAGGATGAAGTGGAAAGCGAAGAATCGGGTGAGGGTGGCTTTGTCTACTGAAAATCCCCCTCAGATTCATTCAACTAGGTTGGTGCCAATGTATGGGATTGCCGAGAGGAGGTTGGTAATGACTGTTGCTCCTCAGAATGATATCTGTCCTCATGGTAGGACATAGCCTATGAATGCTGTGGCTATTGTTGTAAATAGGAGAATTACTCCGATGTTTCATGTTTCTAAGAAGGTATATGATCCGTAATATAGGCCTCGTCCTACATGCATAAATAGGCAGATAAAAAATATTGATGCTCCGTTTGCGTGCATATATCGGATGATTCAGCCATAGTTTACGTCTCGACAAATGTGGGTTACAGAGGAGAATGCTATTGTTGTATCGGATGTGTAGTGTATTGCTAGGAATAGGCCTGTTAAGATTTGTAGAGCTAAGCAAGTGCCTAGGAGGGATCCAAAGTTTCATCATGATGAGATGTTTGATGGAGTTGGGAGGTCAATGAGTGCGTTGTTTACGATTTTTATTAGTGGGTGAGTTTTTCGGATGTTGATCATTAGTGTTCTTGTAGTTGAATAACAACGATGGTTTTTCATATCATTAGTCATGGTTAGATTCCATGCAGGAATAATGATTATGTACATTGTATTTATTTTAAGTGTAATTTTTGTGATGGGCTTTGTAGGGTTTTCTTCAAAACCTTCGCCTATTTATGGGGGGTTGGGATTGATTGTGAGTGGTGGGGTTGGGTGTGGTATTGTGTTAAATTATGGTGGTTCTTTTTTAGGTTTAATGGTTTTTTTAGTTTATTTAGGGGGTATAATGGTGGTTTTTGGTTATACGACAGCTATGGCTACTGAGCAGTATCCTGAGGTTTGGGTTTCTAATAAGGTTGTTTTAGGAACGTTTATTACTGGTTTGTTGATGGAGTTTTTTATAATTTACTATGTGTTGAAGGATAAGGAGGTGGAGATTGTGTTTAAGTTTAATGGTATGGGGGATTGGGTAATTTATGATACAGGGGATTCTGGGTTTTTTAGTGAGGAGGCCATGGGGATTGCTGCTTTGTACAGCTATGGTACTTGATTAGTTATTGTTACTGGTTGATCTTTATTAATTGGTGTAGTGGTGATTATAGAGATTACTCGTGGAAATTAAGTAGAATTGTGCTAGTGAAAATCGTAATTAGGAAGGAAAGGAAATATAATTTAATTAAGCCTTTTTGGTTTGTGATTATGATAGATGTTTTTATTTGGGTTAGTGAGATGGTTTTTGGTATAATGGTTTCTAGTCAGGTTAGGTCTAGAAGGGAGGATGCTGATTTTTGGCTTATTGTTAGATTTATATAGGGGGTTAAGCGGTGTATGACTGTGGGATAATATCCTAGTAGGTTAGAAAATTTGAATATGTTTGATGGGTAATTGAACTTTAAGTAGTGGGTTATGTTGTTAATTTCTAGTGCTAGAATAAAGCCTAGGATTGTAATTGTTAGGGCGGTGATTTTTAGGTAGTAGGGTATAGTTGTTTGGGGAATGGTTGTTGGGGGGATGTTGTTAGAAATGATGAATCCTGCGAAAAGACTTCCGATTAGTAAGCGTTTAATTGAGTTAATTAGGAATGGGTTGTTTTCATTAATAGAAATAAGGGTTGGGAATCGGGGTTGTCCTAGGAGTGTGAAGAAAATAATACGGGTACTGTAGATAGCTGTGAAGGAGATGGCGATTAGTGTTATTAAGAGGGCTCAGGCGTTGGTATATGACGTGTTGGCGGATTCAATAATTAGATCTTTGGAGTAGAATCCGGTGAGGAAAGGTATTCCTGTTAGTGCAAGGCTGCCAATAATAAGGGCTGTTGCGGTGAATGGTATGGCTTTAAATAGGCCTCCTATTTTTCGAATATCTTGTTCGTTATTTAGATTGTGGATGATGGAGCCGGAGCATAGAAATAATATGGCTTTGAAGAAAGCGTGGGTGCAGATGTGAAGAAGTGCTAGGTGAGGCTGGTTAATTCCAATTGTTACTATCATAAGGCCGAGTTGGCTGGATGTAGAGAAGGCGATGATTTTTTTAATGTCATTTTGGGTGAGGGCACATATTGCTGTAAATAGTGTGGTAATGGCTCCTAGGCATAGTATAGTAGATTGGATGAGTTTATTGTTTTCTGTTAATGGATAAAAGCGGATTAGTAAGAAAATACCTGCTACTACTATTGTACTTGAGTGGAGTAATGCTGAGACAGGTGTCGGACCCTCTATTGCGGAGGGTAATCATGGGTGCAGGCTAAATTGTGCGGATTTTCCGGTTGCGGCTAGAATTAGTCCTATTAGAGGTAGATTTGAGTTCTCTGGTTTTAGTAAGAAGATTTGTTGAAGGTCTCAAGTGTTGAGGTTAATTAGGAATCATGCTATTGCTAGGATAAATCCGATGTCGCCAATGCGGTTATATAGGATTGCTTGTAGAGCTGCTGTGTTTGCGTCTGCTCGTCCGTATCACCATCCAATTAGTAGAAATGATATAATTCCGACTCCTTCTCAGCCAATGAATAGTTGAAAGATGTTATTTGCAGTGACGAGGATGAGTATTGTGATAAGAAATAAGAGTAAGTACTTAAAAAATTGGTTGATGTTGGGGTCGGAATGTATGTATCATATTGAGAATTCTATGATGGATCATGTGACGAATAGTGATACTGGGATAAATATTGTCGAGAAGTAATCTATTTTGAAGCTGAGAGATAGTTTGAGGGTTTGGATGGTTAGTCAGTGTCAGTTTGAAATAATTATTTCTTGTCCTGTATGAATAAATATTATAGTGGGAATTATACTAGTGATAAAGGCGTATGAAATGGTTGTTTTTACGTAAAGTGGGTAATTGGTGAATTTGTGGGTGCTAAGACTAGTTGTCATGATGGGTACGGTTAGTAGGATTAGGGTAGTTAGTGTGAGGGATGGGAACAGGTTTATTACTTTTATTTGGAGTTGCACCAATTTTTTGGTTCCTAAGACCAATGGATAACTGCTATCCTTTAAAAGTTTGAAAAAGCCATGTTGTCAGGCATGGGAGCATAGAATTAGCAGTTCTTGCATACTTTTTCGGTAAATAAGAAGGTGATAGGCTTCTATTGTTAGATTCACAATCTAATGTTTTTTTAAACTATATTTACAGTATAGGGGTCCTAGGATAATTTTTGGGTTTAGGGATAGAAGCAGTAGTGGTAGTATGTGTAGTGATATGAGTGCATTTTCTCGTGTGAAGGAAGGTGAAATGTTATTGATATGATGAGTGTATTTGCCCCGTTGTGTTGTGATTAGTATATAGAGGGTGTAGAGAGTAGTGATTACTATGTTAAGTCCTATTAGAATAATTGTGATATTAGATCATGAAAAAGTCGATATTACTACAAATAGTTCTCCGATTAGGTTGATTGTTGGGGGTAGAGCCAGGTTGGTTAGACTTGCTAGGAGTCATCAGGTGGCTATTAGTGGAAGAAGTGTTTGTAGGCCGCGGGCTAAGATTATTGTACGGCTGTGAATTCGTTCGTAGTTAGAATTTGCTAGGCAGAAAAGTATAGAGGATGTAAGGCCGTGGGCAATTATCAGGGCGGTGGCTCCTATGTAGCTTCAGGGTGTTTGGATTAGGATTGCAACGATGACAAGTGCCATGTGGCTAATAGAGGAGTACGCGATGAGTGATTTCAGGTCCGTTTGACGAAGGCAAATTGAGCTGGTTATGATTATGCCTCATAGTGATAGCATGATGAATGGGTATGCTATAAAGTCGGTGATTGGATCTAGGAGAAGCGTAATTCGTAACATGCCGTATCCTCCTAGTTTTAGTAGGATTGCTGCAAGAACTATGGAGCCTGCAATTGGGGCTTCTACGTGGGCTTTGGGTAGTCAGAGATGAAGTCCGTATAGTGGTATTTTTACTATAAAGGCTATTATGCATGCTAGTCACATGAAGGTGTTGGATCAGGAGCTGGGTATTGGTTGTACTCAGTATTGTAGAATTAGGAAGTTTAGGGATCCTATTGTGTTTTGAATATAGATTAGTGCAACTAGTAAGGGTAGGGATCCTGCTAGTGTATAAAACAAGAAGTAGAGACCGGCATTTAGGCGTTCTGTTTGGTTCCCTCATCGGGTAATAATAATGAGTGTGGGAACTAGTGTTGCTTCAAATATAATATAAAAGAGAATTAGTTCTGTAGCAGAGAATGTCATAATTAGAAATAGTTGTAATAGGATTAGTATTGAGATGAAGAATTTTTTTCGGGCTGGGTTTTCTTTTGATAGGTGATGCTGGCTAGCTATAAGTATTAAGGGGAGGAGTCATATGGTTAGAATAAGTAGTGGTGTAGATAAGGAGTCGGAGAAGAAAGTTAATGAGAAGTTGAGGCTGTTATCGCCAAATTGGTTTATAAGGAGTAGGCTTG